>NW_015961970.1:571407-603026 GCF_000497045.1 Kalmanozyma brasiliensis GHG001 | reverse complement strand
ACCCCTGGATTCCTTTCGTGCCGAAGCAGAGTGCATGGTCTGGGCAGCGCACGTCAAGAGGTTCTTGAGCTCGAGGGTCTCGACCAGGTCCGAGTTCCAGATCATGGAACGGTCCTGGATCGAAACGTCGCTGAAGCTGGCATGCGCTTTGTCGATCTTGTCGCAACCCTCCTCCATAGTCTTGGTGGTGCGGAAGACGGAGGCATCAGACTGCATGATGCGCTGCATGTCGTTGCGGATGTCGGCGGTGCTCTTGGAACCGTTGGCATTTCGGGCCCAGTCGAGGTCGTTGATCGACTTGACGCCAGCGTCGCCCTTCAGCTCCTTGTGGGGCTTACCGGGCTCAAGATTCTCCTTGATATGGTTCGCACACGCGCGACCGAAAACGACAATGTCGAGGAGCGAGTTGGCGCCCAGACGGTTGGCGCCGTGAACCGAGACACATGCGGTCTCACCGGCGGCGTAAAGACCGGGAACGATCTTGTCCTCGCCGTTAGGGCCCTTGGTGATCACTTCACCGGTGTACTTGGTGGGAATACCGCCCATGTTGTAATGGACGGTGGGAAGCACGGGGATGGGCTCCTTGGTGACGTCGACACCGGCGAAAATGGCGGCAGTCTCCGAGATACCGGGGAGACGCTCGTGAAGCACCTCAGGAGGCAAGTGCGACAGTTGCAGATAAATGTGGTCCTTCTCGGGACCGACACCACGACCCTCGCGAATCTCCATGGTCATGGATCGCGAGACGACATCACGCGAAGCCAGATCCTTGGCGGTAGGGGCGTATCGCTCCATGAATCGCTCACCCTCCGAGTTGAGGAGGTAGCCACCCTCACCACGCGAGCCCTCGGTGATCAGGCAACCGGCACCGTAGATACCGGTGGGGTGGAACTGGACGAACTCGAGGTCCTGGAGAGGAAGACCGGCGCGCGAGACCATGGCCATACCGTCGCCCGTGCAGGTGTGGGCCGAGGTGGCCGAGAAGTAGGCACGGCCGTAACCGCCGGTGGCGAGGACGGTCTTGTGGGCGCGGAAGCGGTGGATGGTGCCGTCCTCCATGTTGAGCGCGGTGACACCGACACACTCGCCATCCTCCATGATGAGGTCCATGGCAAAGTACTCGATGAAGAAGTTGGTGTTGTGGCGGAGCGACTGACCGTAGAGGGTGTGAAGCATGGCGTGGCCGGTTCGGTCGGCGGCGGCGGCACATCGGTAAGCCTGGCCACCCTTACCGTAGTTGAGCGACTGACCACCGAAAGCGCGCTGGTAGATCTTGCCGTCCTTGGTACGGGAGAAGGGGAGACCGAAGTGCTCGAGCTCAATGACGGTGCGGGGAGCCTCACGGCACATGTAGTGGATGGCGTCCTGGTCACCGAGCCAGTCGGAGCCCTTGACGGTGTCGTACATGTGCCATCGCCAGTCGTCCTCGGTCATGTTGCCAAGAGCGGCGTTAATACCACCCTGGGCAGCGACAGTGTGCGAACGAGTGGGGAAGAGCTTGGTGATACAGGCGGTGTTGAGACCGGCCTCGGCGAGACCGAAAGCGGCACGAAGACCCGAACCACCGGCACCAACGACGATGGCATCGTACTCGTGGTCAATGACGGGGTATCCCTTGGCAGCGTCGAGGGGAGTGGCGGCTTCCTTGGCGCGCAGAGGCTGGGATGCAATGATGCGAGAAGCGCTGGCGGTGGAGTGGAAGCCGGCGAGGCGCTGCGAGGGAGCGACCAGGCTGGACGAAGGTGCACGCGCAACGGCGCGCGAAAGCGACCTTCCGAAGATCATGATGGTGTGTATATGCGACTGCAGACAACGAGGGAGGAGTTGTGTTGCAGGAGCTAGGTTGGGTGAGGTCGGAAGGGTGGGAGGGTGAGGAAGAAAGGCAATGCGATGGATGATGGCGAATAAAGTGTTCCAAGCTTTGCACGCTTCTCAACACAGGCCGGCGACGGAGTCGGGCGCGGCAAGGCTCGCTGGTGCTGGTGCTGCCACTCAAGCTTGCGGGGCAAAGGCAGTTTATTCTTACGAGCAGACAGACACACACACGCTCGGTGCGGCGACAAGACCAGGAAGTGCGCGCTCGAGACCAAGCGGACTAATTTCTCAGTGACGGACGCCATCTCAAAAGAGGCAGGAAAAGGGCAGAGCGACGACCCGCCGCTCGACCAATGCGCTTGCGCTGATTTGCTGGGAGGGCGGTTTGGGTAAGCCGAGTCGACCCTTTCGCCCACCTCTGGCCGCCGCGCGCTATGCCAAACGCTGAAAGCGAGAGGGCAGCACTAATTTCAAGTCACGCAGCCACGAGCGGAAGAAAGTAGGCCGTCGTCGAGAGCACGAAAATAGAGACACCACCTTCGCTTTGGTAAGCGCGCAAACACCACTTCCAAGCTGAATTCCCGTTCATTTCCGCGCTTCCACTGGCAGACGAGTCCGGCTTGAGCCGAATTTCAAAACTGTTAGAGTCTGCGATTTTGACGGCTTACCACCAGCTGACTAACTTTCAGGGTCCAGTCAACGAAACGAGCTGCAAGAAGAAAGCTGCTGAGGACCTCCTCGAAGCCGTGCTCCGGACATTCCTACACCTTTCGTCAGCATCGGAGGCGAGAATCATGGCGCTGATCATCGTATCGGGACTAGCTAGCTCAGGGCGCTCAACACGCTCTGCGCTCATCAAGGAGGATCTCGAACGTCGCATCAAGAATGGCGGGGCCGCTCCCTCCTCCTCATCTTCGGCTCGACTACCGACCCGAGTAGTCATCGTATCGGATCACGATGTTCACGTCGCACGCTCAGCATACTCATCACAACGCACCGAGAAGCCTGCAAGGGCCTCATATCTGTCTGCTGTCACCCGCGCGCTAGGCAAAGACACAGTTGTCATCGCCGACGGTGGAGCTGGGCTTAACATCAAGGGTTTTCGGTATCAGCTGTGGTGTGCTGCACGCGAAGTCGGTGTCCGCTGTGTGTCGGTCCACGTCCATGCACCTCCGCAAGTATGCCGATTCTGGAACGGAAAACGACGCCAAGAAAAGGGAGATGACGCGAGCTACGACGACGAGACGCTCGACAGCCTCTTGATGCGCTTCGAAGAGCCGAACGCCATGACGAGATGGGACTCGCCGCTCATCATTGTGCCAACCGTCGTCGCTCCCGAGGCGCCAACACTGATCAGCCAAGAAGGCATCCTCGTCGAGTCAATACCGTTCGACGACATCTGGGACGCTGCAACGAAAGGATCGGCCAACAAGGCCCCTGACGTTGTGGCCCCGACCCGCTCTACCACGGCCAACTACCTCTCCATCCTCGAATCATCCACTCAGAATGTGGTGTCTAGCATCCTACAGCATCAGTCCAGCTTTGGCCTACAGCCGGGTTCGGAAGTGCCGATCAACCATCCAAGCCTCACCGGACCCTCTCCGCTCACATTCACACCACCAGCGGATAAGCCAGTGACCATGGCCTCGCTGCAGCGGATCCGCCGTCAGTTCGTCCGCATGCACAGCTCAGGCTCAGCGCAAGTCAGCGAACTCGGAAACGCCGCTAGGTCAGAAGGCGTGCATTTCTCGCTCACTTCACACGCATCACAACCTGGCTCCAAGGCCAGTGCTGCTCAGCCGCCGTCGATTGAATTCGGCGTTGCAAAACGCTTCCTCGCTTTCTTGGAGGGCGCCGTCTGATAACTCAGCCTTCTTCCCTCTACTCAATCACGCTTTTGTATTTGTATCCGCTCATGTCACTGTAGACGTGTCATCACACCAAAGTTATGCTTCTACATCTGCCTGCATTGCATCGGTCTGCATTCTTCTCACACCACCGTGTACCTGCCCGACGTCCCCGAACTCCTCGCCTCCGCCTCCAACACGGCTTGCGTCGCCTCCACGAGCAGCCGCTGGATCTCTCGCACTGCATCTTCCACCATCGACTTGTTGTTCGACTCGATCAGCAGCTGCAGCTTCGGTGGCTCGCCGGGCTGCGGCTCGGTGCCCTCCTTGTAGAACACGCCCTTGTTGGTGATGGATGCTCCTGTCGATTCGATCAGATGGCTCATCGTTTCCTTGTTGGTCACCCTCCATCGCGCGCGCTGAGGGAAGTCGTTGATCGGAACGATGGCATGATAGTCGGTGGCATCCGGATCGCGAGCCTTGCGCTCCTTCAGCTTGTCGGCATCCGAGCTCTTGGCGGCTTGCTTGCGTGCATTGGCCTGCTTGCGGATGTTTTCGAGCACAATAGCCAGCTTGGTGGTGTCCGCTCCGTGGGCCTTGGCAGCTTCGAGGGCCGCTTCCTGCGCCTTGACCTGTGCCGCTTCTTTCGCTTCTTTCTCTTGCTCCACCTTGGAGTTGACGGCTGTACCGGAAGCGTCGTCGCTCGCAGAAATAGTCTTGTTGTCTCGCACCGACTCGGGAGCGGCGCCATGCATGATCTCGATCTTCATGCCCTGCAACTTGCTCAGCTGATCCTCAGAGCTCGATCCGCCGCCAGAGCCTCCCGTCTTGGCGTTCGCCACGCTCGTATCGCCAGCATTCGCCGCCTTACCATCCTCATCCGCTTCGCCATACGACGACTTTTGCGCCTTGAGCACCTTTTCACGATCCGTCTCGAGCCGATCCAGGCCTTTACCGCCAAAGCCAGATCCGGCTGCTTTCGCTTTGCCTGCCGCCAGCTTTTCCTTGAAGGCAGCTGCCATCGCCTCGAGCTCGATTGGGATGTTGGCAGAACTGGCTTTCAATGCAGCAATGATGTCGCGCGCGTATCGATCCTGCTCGGGCGTGATAAAGGTGATGCACGTGCCCTTCTGACCTGCGCGTCCGGTGCGTCCAGCACGATGCACGTAGTCCTCCATGTGATTCGGCACGTCGTAGTTGATGACCAGTTTGAGCTGCTTGACATCAAGGCCTCGCGCTGCCACCGAAGTCGCCGTCACGATGGGCACGTTGCCCGCCTTGAAGTCCGAGATGGTCTCGTCGCGGTCGACTTGATCCTTGCCACCATGCAGCGACATGGTGACGTAGCCTTTTCGAATGAGGTCCTTCAGCAAATCATCGGCCGCCTCTTGTCGATCGACAAAGATGAGCGTGCGAGCATCCTTCTCCCGATTGTACAGCTCTCCGAGGATCTCGAGCAGACGGTGGAACTTGGTGTTCTCAGGTCGTACTTCGACAATTTGCTCGATCTCGGCAGCCACCACGCTTCGACCGCCGACGGTGATCTCGAGTGGCTTGTTCTTGAGCACCTTGCGCGCCAGCGACTCCATCTGCTTCGGAAACGTGGCGGAGAACAGCACCGTCTGGCGATCCGGCCGGATGTTGTTGACAATCTTCATGACCTGAGGCTCGAATCCCATGTCAAACATGCGATCTGCTTCGTCGAGAACGAGGTAGGTGACGCGTCGCAGGTTGGTGACTCGACCCGAGTTGGCCGTCAAGAGGTCGATCAGTCGGCCAGGGGTCGCAACGACGATGTCGGCCGTCTTTTTCATCTCGGCGATCTGCTCCGAGATGGGAGCGCCGCCATATACACAAGCGGCACGTAGACCAAGTGCTTTGATGAAAGGTCGCATCTCTCGATAGATCTGGACCGCGAGCTCGCGGGTGGGCGTCATGATGATGCCGACGGGACCCTCCGAAGTCTCGACGGGGCGCTGATCCTTGATGTGTCGGAACATGGGCAGCAGGAAAGCCATGGTCTTGCCTGAGCCCGTCTTGGCAACGCCGATGATGTCTCGGCCAGACATGATCGCGGGAATGGCTTGACTTTGGATGGGAGTAGGGGCAGCGTAGCCGAGTCGTCGAATGACGTCCAGGCAGCTTGCAGGCAGGCCACAGTACGACCACTTGGTGAGCGGCTTGGGACATTCCTTGCCCCGCACCGTGATGGCGTCCATCTCGAGACGGATCTGGTTGGCAAGCTCCTCGGACATGTCCTGAACTTCGGCGGGAGGATGATAAAAGACCTTGCGGAATGATTCGTAGTCGACAGTGGCATGATCGACGGTGGCCAGCTCCTTCTTTTTGACTTTCTTCGCCGCAAGTGCCAGGAGATCCTCGGTTGCCACGACACGGTCCAGCTCATCCAGCTGCTCGTCTTCCGGCTCGGCTTCTGCGTCGTCTTCATCTTGGCCCAGGACGACGGCTTTCGGTTGAGTCTTGGCCGAGGCGGCTCCGCTATCCGCGCCAGCCTTACGTCGATCGTCTGCATTGACTTGAGCCACCTGGCTCTTGACAGTGGACATGAAGGCATCCAGCGGGTCCTCCTCTTCGTCGTCGTCGACTACCATGTCAGCGGTAGATCCTTTCGCTTGGCCAGTGGTGCTTGACGCTGTGATGTCTTCGTCGTCCTCGTCGGCGAGCAGGCCTTTGCGGGCAGACTTGATCGACGGATCTAGGGGAGGCAGGTCATCGAAGCGGTTGAGCTGCGTCCGCGTGGATGGTTCCGAGGCATCATCCATCATGGTACGCGAGCGCTTCTGTGCGTTGACCTTGGACGGATCTGTTCGTAAGGACAGCGTCCGAAGACCCGTCGCATTGATCGAGGTCGGCGCTGTCTTCTGCGTTGAAGCTGAGGTCAACGCCTCTGTTCGTTGCGACGGAGGGGCCACGGCGCTGGCAATGGACTGAGCTCGCTGCTTGGCTTCTTCGAGTGCCTTCTTGGCGGCCTGCTCTTTGCGCCATGCTTCGAGTCGCGCTTTCTTTGCTTGCTTAGCTTGCTCTTCTGCTGAAATAGGAGCGCTAGAGGATGGTGCTGCAGATGTAGAGGCGGAGGGTGCTGGTCGGGAAGGTGGAAGGGCAAGCGGCGGCCCTGGTGCAGCGCCGGGAGGACCGGCGGGTGGCCTGGATGGCAGGCCGTTGTTGGCAGTCATGTGGCCTGGTCCTAGCGTAGAATGAGCAGATGGAGCGGCCGGTGGGACTGGCGCACCTTCATCCCATCTTCTGCGCCCTGTTTTGTTCGATGTTTCGCCATGTCGATGACCGTTCTCATACGAGGATCCGGCGCTCGTGCGAGCATCGTACCCGCGGTCCTCTCTGTGTCGGGTGCGGTCATACTCATGTCCCCTTTGATGACTCGAGCCGTTCACGTAAGCATCGCTGGGACGATCACGATGGCTGCGCGAAGAGGAGGGATGCGAGGGAGGAGAACGAGAACGACGTCTGGTTGGCTCGTGTCCTTGGCTTCTGTACGAGGAGGACGAGGTGTCATGCTTACTGTTGCGAGATCGATGATGGGACGAGGAAGAAGAGGAGCGACGATAGTCGTCGCGATCATCGTAGCCGGCCATCGTCGTGGATGTCAAGGTGACAGTGATGTGTTTCCTTGAGGGAGTCGTTCGGAGTTGTGCCCACGGAAAGGCTCTTTAGCGGGATGCGGTGATGATGCTGGTCATGACACGGGCAATGGCCTGAAGCGATCTTCCGTTGCTCGACTCGAGGATGTTGACTTGCGAACGAAGATACATGCCAGCGTGATGCCTCCATGAATGAGGGGAGGATGCAGGAAGGGTAGACGACCTGAAAGGACTGGATGCAGTGTGGCTCGCAGGGTCTCCCGGTTGGTCGGCAGCGGCAGCTTCTGAGCTCTCGCAGCCAACGCTCAGCTTCGGCCTCCTCCTTGCCTTTGCTGCTCTTCTCCACTTTGACGTGAGAAGAAATTGCATCACACGCTTCGTGATTTCTAGCGAAGAGAAAAAAATGGGCGGACCCTGTTCAAAAAATTCCATGCTTGCTGGCCAGTCTCCGCAAAAGCGTCGTGCTCCTCTCTTGGTTGGAGCGTTGCAACTGGCCTCCTTTGGCCAAGTTCGGCTTTTCCTCTTATCACTCTACACTCATCACGGCCGTCGCTTCAGAGGTCCCACGCCACAATCAGCGCATTCCCACGGTCTTGTAGTCACATCGGTGACTATTCTTCGGCTACGCCACAAGGAAGCAAGTCAAAGGCGAACGGACGCAAAGGTAGTCAACCTTGACGAGCAGAGAGGCAAAGGATCCAAGCCGAAAGCGTGGGAACATCCTTCAGCTCTGATCAGACGCCCAGGTAGCGCTTTGATAGGCATCGCATAAAGAACTCAGCTTTTCGGGTCAGTTCATCAGCATATAAGCAGCATACAGCCCGACACACTGCCACCGTCCAGCCAACCGACCACTATGCCTGTGGCAACACAAGACAAGGCGTTCGGCGCCCAGGACTTCATCTCTTTCGACCTTGGAGCAGACCAGGACGACGATGTACCGCAGTCTTCTACGCAAGCCAATCGTGGTCGTGGATCAAAGTCGCGCGAGGAGGAAGCGTCGCGGAAGGGCAAGAAGCGCAAGGCTGACGAGCGAGAGGACGATGGACGCTCCAAGAAGGAGCGACAGATGGCACGTTCACGCCACACGCCCTGGTCAGCCGACGTGGACTGGAACAAGTGCAAGAACGGCGCTGAAGCCTTGCATCGCGAGCTCATAGCTTTCGACTACTGGATGGCGCCCACCGCAGCTGAGCACGAAACGCGCTGCATGGTCATCGAGCTCATCAGCCGCGCCATCAAATCTCAGTTCCGCGATGCAGAGGTCCATCCTTTTGGAAGTCAGGAGACCAAGCTGTATCTTCCGCAAGGTGACCTCGACTTGGTCGTCGTCAGCAACTCCATGGCCAACCTTCGCACCCAGAACGCACTTCGCACCATGGCCGCCTGCCTGCGACGACATAATCTGGCCACCGACGTGCAAGTCATCGCCAAGGCTAAAGTGCCCATCATCAAATTTGTGACCACGTATGCTCGTCTCAAGGTCGACATCTCGCTCAACCACACCAACGGTCTCACCACGGCAAGCTACGTCAACAGCTGGCTGCGCAAGTGGCCCCACATCCGACCGTTGATCTTGGTCGTCAAGCATCTTCTCATGCAGCGAGGCATGAGCGAAGTCTTCTCGGGGGGTCTTGGAAGCTACAGCGTCATCATTATGGTGATCAGCTTCTTGCAACTGCATCCGAAAGTGCAGCGAGGTGAAATCGAAGCGTCTCGAAGCTTGGGTGTCCTGCTCCTCGAATTCCTCGAGCTGTATGGCAAGAACTTTGGCTACGATAACTGCGGCATCTCGGTTCGAGGTCGCGGTGGCTACTTTAGCAAGGCTCGCCGAGGCTGGAAGGATGAAAGACGACCGTTCATGCTCTGCATCGAGGATCCCCACGATCCCTCCAACGACATCTCCAAGGGATCGTTCGGCATCATCAATGTGCGATCGACCTTGGCAGGTGCCTTCGACATCCTGACGGCTGCCATCTGTCAGCAAGCCAATGAGGGGAGTGCCAAGATGCGCCTTTCTGCTCGAGATGCCAATGACTCGGGCCGTCGAAAGCACCGACATTTCTCTGTCGACTCGGATTCAGATTCTGACGCTGAGGCTCGCAGGGCACTTGTGCGTGACTCAACGGCAGAGGGTGGCAAGGACGACAAAGATCCCAACAGCCTGCTCGGCATCATCCTTGGTATCTCGAACCCGGTCGTGCGGCAGAGAAAGGAGATGGAAGAGCTTTACTTCTCTGGATCGCTGCAGTTCAAGCTGGGAAGACCAGCACCGCCCAGCAGTCCGCCTCCCGCGAGGCCATCGTCCTCTCGAGAAGACGGCTTGGCAGCTCGCTTATCGAGCTCCGCTGCCGGTTCGTCTGGCTCTACGACCAAGGCTCGACCAGACAGCGGCGTCGTGTCGATCGACAGTGCAAAGAACACGACCAAGCGTGGTCAAATGCCCGCCTTGTCGATCAGAGGAGCTGCTTCTGCGGCAGACAAGGCGAGCGGTGGGTCGGATGCAGACAGTCAGCGGGGATCGAAACGGGCAAGAAGGAGCAGTCCTTCGCAAGCCGGCTCTGACAAGGACGATGCCGAGCGAACAGAACGCCGGAGGCCAAATGCGGAGGCAGACAGCGAAGACGAGGACTCTCGTTACAGCGCAAGCCGCTCCTCCAAGCCAAAGTCATCCCTCGCTCGACGAGGACCGGATGGAGCAGCCTCGCCGACGGTAGGTGGGCCCGCGAAGAAACGCGCCCGCAGAGGCCAGACCGAGATCACGCAGGCGGACCTGGAAGACTTGTCTCACTCGGCGCCGTCTACGTTCGTCTCTGAGGATGATTCGGATGATGACGCTGCACGAGGCGACGACAAGATGCTTCTGCCTACGCTGTCAGGCGCAAGTAGCGTCAAGTCGGCACCCAAGCTGGGCAGCGCGGGAAGGGGAATGTCGCGCATCTCGTCGCGCACAAAGAATGACTTCTGGACCGCCAAGGGCGTCGATACCGGGTCTGGTCAGGCTTCGGCTTCTCCGCCGCCTCCGCGGCAAGACGAGGAGGAAGGTGCTCTCCACTGAGTGTGTCCGCGACTTGTACCGAAACAGTCCGTTTTGTGAGGCTGCTAAGCCCCGGTTCGTCTCAGAGCAATGCAAGATTGCACACCACACTCGATCACCCTAACACCAGTTATGGGCTCGATACACTCCATTCGATGCATGACAGTGACATGTCTGAAAGTGGGGTTCGCGTCGCTACTCCCAATCGGAATCTTCGTCCGAATCCTCCGTCTTGCTCTGAGTGGGCTTCTTGTCTTGTCCAGCGGCAACCGTGGTATCGGGAGCCGGAGCGGCTGCCTTAGCGGTCGATGGCGTGGTGGCCTCGGGCTTGGCGGCGGCGGCAGCAGCTTCGTCGTCCTCGCCGTCCCATGCAAAGTCCTCTTCGCTTTCGGCAGACGGACTCTTGAGATCGCTGGCAGCGAGCGCTGAAGACTCCGTTGTGGCAGGTGTGGTTGCCTTGGCGTCTTGCTGAGCACTGGACTCGGTTGTGCTTGTGCTTGTGTCCTTGCTGATAGGCTTGGGTGCCAGAGCTGTTGCCGTGCCTGGCTGGGCCGCTTCGCCTTCTGGCGGTACGATGCGGACCAGCTCGCCAACAAAGTCCTTCATGTCGGACTGGATCTCGCGCGCATAGTTCTCGGTTGCGTGCAGATACTTTGTGGCCAGCTGCTGCGACTCTTTGAGATCGAGATGCGGCAAGTGCGACTGGATGGTCAGCGAGAGCTTCGAGAGCGATTCTTGGAGGTTGATCGGTGTTGGTCCTGTCGTCCTCTCGGTGCCATCAGCATCTTTTTCTGTCCCAGTGCTCGTCGGCGATGACACAGATTGGAGTGTCGAGGTCAAAGATTGCTGCAATGATGCGATGCGAGGATCAGAGGTGATCTTGGAGAAGAGGGATGTGACTGAAGCGCCAAGAGTGGGTCCCGTGTGCGCCGTGTCGCCGCTGTCTGCCGCCGTCGCTGGTGCATCTTGATCATTGACGACCCTCTCCTTGCCTTTTCCTTTTGAAGTTTCCTTCTCAGAATGAAGGAAAGCATCCTCGACCGAGGTCGCAGGCAGCGTTGACAAGTTGTCGTCGGCGTTCTTCTGGGCTTCTTCCAACGAAGATTCAAGCTTGGCGTACTCGCTCTTTGCGTAATTGACGATGCCACCTCGATCCTCCATCTCCTTTCTCGCTTGAATGATTGTGTCCTGCGACTTTTTGGCAAAGCCAGTGAACCAGCTCGAGATGCTGCCCACGATCTTTTCTACATTCTGGTCGAGGTCCGTTTTGGTGTCTGTCGTGACGCTGGTTGAGGTACCGCTTCCGTCGACACGGTCGGTGTCCTCGATGATGTTTGGGTCGCGGAGGTCCATGATGGCGATCTTGGAACGGTGAAAGTGATATGCTGGGTCTTGAGGAGGTGGTGATGATCGTTGAGGGTGGAAAGTCGTGGGTTGATGCTGGAAAGCGCAGGCCAACACTTGACAGCGCAACATGATGAAGGGCGCGTGCGTTAGCGAGCTGGCTGAGCCCGAATTCCGGACAGGATCAAATTTAAAGTTGACGAGAAGAAGTGACTTCGCCCCAGCTTCTACTGATTCCCCATCACCACACGAAAGGTCATCAGGATCACATCGGCTGCGATGGTCAAGCTTCCGTCTCAGACAGCCTGCAGAGCCTGCTTCGGCGCTCGACAGGCCGCACGCCCCGCTCAGATCCATGCAAGGTTGCAAAGCCTCGTCTCGCAAGCGCACGCTGGCCTTGGTAGCACTTCACAGCTCCAAGGGTTCGCAGCGATGACAAGCTCGAGGTCCACAATCTACGCAAGGCCTGGCTCTCGAGCCTATTCGACGTCAGTAGCTGCTCGTCTCAACACCACAGGCGCTGCAAGGTCACCGACGACCATGAGCATCCTTGGCAAAGACTACCCCACGGACGACTACACCAACATTCCAGCTTCCATCTTATCACGCCTGTCGCCCACGCCTACGCTTCCATACACCAAGAATCATCCACTAGCGCTTCTGCGAGATCAACTGGAAGCATCAGTCGGCCCGCTCTACACGCCGATCCACGCAACGTCCCCCGTGGTCTCTACCGAACTCAACTTCGAAGACCTGGGCATTGCGGCCGATCACCCAGGCAGAAGTCCGACGGACACTTACTATGTGAACCGCACCACCTGCTTGCGCACCCATACATCGGCCCACGAAGTCGAGACATTCCGCAACAAGCACGAACGATGGTTGCTCACCGCCGACGTCTACCGTCGTGACGAGATCGACGCTTCTCACTACCCCATCTTCCATCAGGTGGAAGGCGCTGCCATCTTTGCGCACGAGGACTATGCACCCGGAGGCAAGGTGGAGCAAGAATGCGTCGAGATGGAAGCAAAGCTCGCCAAGGCCAACTTCGAGATCGAAGATCAGGTCGGACTATCGGAAGCGGGAGGGTACCAAAGCCACCACGATCCTCGTGAAGCTGCGCTGGCAGTTCGGCACTTGAAAGCGACGCTCAACGGTCTCGCCTTGGAGCTGTTTGGCGAACGACACGCTTTTGAGACGGCGCAGAAAGGAGGATCGGCGACGGATCCCCTGCGTGTGCGTTGGATCCCAGCGTTCTTCCCCTTCACATCTCCCTCGTACGAGGTGGAAGTATGGTTCCGAGGCAAGTGGCTGGAGATCTTGGGGTGTGGAGTGGTGCAGCAAAGGACGTTGGACAAAGCGGGTGTACCAGATCGCCTCGGATGGGCTTTTGGAATCGGCCTTGAGCGCATTGCCATGGTGCTCTACTCGATTCCTGACATTCGCCTCTTCTGGACACAAGATTCCCGATTCTTGGGCCAATTCGCCAGCGCCAGCAGCAACAAAGTCTCGTCCGCCGGCGGCCAATCCAAGACCGCGTCCACCTGCAAGCCAAAGCTCTTGACCTTCAAGCCGTATTCCAAGTATCCTCCATGCTACAAGGACGTCTCCTTCTGGCTACCTCAGGAGCGCAAATTCCACGAAAACGACCTCTTCGAGATCGTCCGAGATCGAGTTGGCGACCTGGTCGAGGACGTGGTCAAGATCGACGACTTTGTGCACCCCAAGACCAAGAAGCAGAGCATGTGCTATCGCATCAACTATCGGTCAATGGATCGCTCGCTCGAGAACGACGAGGTCAACGAGCTGCATTCGGATGTCTTGGCCAGGTTGGTGGATCAGCTCTCGATCGAGATCCGATAATCGGACCGCTGCTGCTGTTAGCCAAGTGAAGTCACCATTCAATATCACCACTACTCCCACCACATCCGAAGATACTGAGCGGCGTGGGTGAGAGAGCATAGTCCATGCATTGAGAACGACGCCCCATGTGACTATGAACTGCTCTTCACTCTGTTTTTAGATTGTTTTCTGAGACAGGCTGCTGCTGCTGCAGAGAAATTTGGCCAACCGCAGCGTGAGAGGGTCTCAGGCATGAGCCACGAGCCACGAGCCACGAGCCACGAGCGCGTGTGCTGCTGATTTCCGGAAGAAGGGTCGCTTCAGTCAACCACGGCCACGCACAGGCACTCAACCTTTTCAGCTGTCACTCTTTGCTTTGACTCGCATCGCCCCCTATCCGATCACCATCCTATCTTCGGACTCGCTCCGATCACGCTCGCTCTATCTTCACGCATCACATCAACAGTCAGCGACGCTGTCAAGCCGGGCTTTCCGTGGCCAAGCCTTGACGCTGACAAACAATCCTAGCCTTCAGTCGGGAGCTACATCGGATCCACATTTTAGCACACAGTCACGGCAGCGAATTCAACTCTGATCGCTTTCGGCCTCGGCATCGCACTCATTCACCCGCCACCATGGCCAGCGCCTCTTCATACCGTAGATGGGAACCACTCCCCAAGATCCTCTATGGCCTAGCCACCCATCCCTTCTCGCCAGAGACCGATCCGCTCGAATCGTCCGCCGCCTTTCCCGAACTGCAATCAGCGGATGCCATCCAGAACCTCAAAGACAACCTCATCGCCCTCGAGCTCGGAGATGAAGTCTACGTCTTCGAGCAGCTCGGCCACGACAATGTCGGCTGGTATCGAGGTTATGTCGTGTCCACCAATCGCATGCCCACCACAGCCGCGAGTGCCAGCAGTCTAAGCGATTACAGCACCTTTCATGCCGTCGGCCAGCAGACGAGTGCTTCCGCCTCCGAGGAGCCGCAGGTCTATGTTGGCGTCTTTCCGCCTACACACGTCCACATCCGCGAGCAGCTTGACGATGCAGAGATGCGACTCGCGTCTGTGTACCAACACGCAAAGGAGCTTGGTGTCGTCGGTGCGACAGGCCCACTGCCACGTCAGAATTCCCAAATGGGAACGTTGGCCGAGGTGGATGAAACAGCAGCCTCGTCGTCCAGCCCAAATCCACAGTCATCAACTCAATTTGCTTCCAACGACGATGCGATTCAAGAGGTCGGCGTCAACGGTCACCTGGTGGAACGTCCACCTCCGCCATTGCCAAGCCTTCAATTCGGCGATGCCACCCGATCAGGCGCAAATGAACCGCTGGTCGACGAAATTGCATGCGCACTGCGAGAGTGGTCGGCGCTCCTCTACAGCTACCTCGGTCAGCGTGACTACGGTCTCCTCAATACCGTCAAGGAACAGATCGAAGCGCTCTACACTGCGCGTAAACAGCTTCTCGCTCAAACTCTGTCCGCCGAGGAAGTCACCAAGCTCAGGAGGGAGTGTGTAGCTAGGCTCGTCAAGGCCAACGTTGCGCAAGGACTGGATGTCATCGTACGTCACCCAGGCCGCGGTGGTCTGGTCGACTTTGACCTCACTAGCAAGAGCGCAGATCCAGACAGCTGGGTCAGCGGCATTCGTCTATCTGCACTCCAGGCCGCACTCGCCTATGTGGATCAGCAGGAGGACAACTCATCGACTGCGGCCCCTGGCGGCATGGATCTGTCCGCTTCCAACGCGTTCGGCATCACGTCACCGACGACCAACAGTGCCGGCGTACTCGCAGGCATCTCCAACGATCCTTCGCAACACCCAGGCACTACCTCCAGAAAGGGCTCGCTCGCGACCACCGCCCTCACCGCCAATGCTCGCGCTAGCAACACCAACGAACCCGGGTCCTTACTCGCCGCCGCCGCCGCTGCCCAGTACTTCCACGTCTTCATCGAACTCCGCGCATTCGTTGCGACGCCATGCACCGCTGGAGAGGTCGCCGAGCTGTACTTCTCCCTCTACAACCGTGCAGAATCCCGCTTCCTCACCGAAGAGTTCTGCGTGCTCCTCAATCACCGCGGAGTGCCGGCAACAGACTCGGTCGGCCAACTCAACAAGATGCGGGCGCTGTTTACCGAGCTCAGTGCCAGCGACATGAACGACCTCAACGTAGTATGTCGCATCGTGCGGAAAGGTGGCATGCGCGTAGGAGACCTCCGAGCCAACCCACTGGGAGCGGCGGGTCAGGACCAGCTCTCGGATCGCACCGATACCTTCACCGATCCTTCGCTGGCCAACACGCTCTCCTTCCGAACCAAGCGCATGACGGGCGACCGATCCTTCCGCAGACCCTTCGGATGCGCTGTGCTCGAGCTCGGCCAACACCATCAGTTCCAGACCGATATCGCTTCTTCTTCCACCATGAAGGAACACGTCATGCCGATCTTTGTCCCCGTCCACGAGGCCGCATTCAGCACGCTTCACCAGGACATCATCGCCTCCAGGACGCGCGAATTCGAGAAATCTCCACGCGCCGATATGTTGGTCGTCAACGTCAAGGTCTTCCATGGCCAGACGTCAGCCGTCATTCGCGAGAACCCCTCGCTGCTCCAAGATACCCCACCTACGGCTCGTCTCGGTTTCCCAGACGTGGTCTTTCCAGGTGATACTCGAAATGAAGCCTACATCAAGCTGTGGAGCGGCGAGTTCTATCCCTCAGGAAACAAGATGGCGGGCAACTCGCTAAGAAACATCCAGGTCTCCGCCGAGGTGCGAACAAGAGACGGCCGAGTCGTTGAAGACGTTATCTCTCGCGGTGCAGGCGAGTCCACCTTGACACAGTTTGACAGTCTCGTCTTCTACCACCAGAACGCGCCAACTTGGGGCGAGCTGATCAAATTGCAGCTGCCCCACGATATCATGGAAGACTGTCATCTTTTCTTCTCGTTCCGTCACCGCAGCTCAAAAGAGGAGCGCGGCGCCGTCGCCCCCAGCAACGGCGCCCATGGCACTCAGGCCACGCAGTCAAGCTCGTCGGTGCCTGTATCGCGACCCTTCGCTTACGGATATCTTCCCTTGTTCGAGTCGAATCGAGCCTTCATCCCGGACGGCAGTCACACGCTCTTCCTTTGGCGAACCAACAGGCCCGCGAATCAGATCGGTCCGGACCTCTACTTCAATCTGCCCCCTGTCACATCCTCCGGTCGCAGCCTGAACGACATCGTGCCAGCCAGTCTCGCCTCGTCGGTACAGCCTCTTCGCGACATTCTCACCTTGCGCACATTCCTCGTCTCCACCAAGTACTCTCAGAATGACGTTCTGCTCAAGCTGCTCAGCTGGGAGAGGTTGCTGGTCGAGGACTTCGAAGAGCTTCGAAGCGTGCTCAACCAATTCACCTTCGTCGGAGAGGTCGAGATCGTCAAGTTCCTGCGCGACATCTTCGACTCGCTCTTCGGCGTGGTCACCAGCAGTCGCAACAGTCGTGGCGAGTTGGACGACCTCGTCTTCAACAGCCTCGTCACCGTGCTTGGCATCGTGCAAGATCGCCGCTTCAACAACTTCCGCGCCACGTTGGACGTGTACATCGAGCAGCACTTCAAGTCCACAACGGCGCACGACAAGCTGATCGCTTCCATGTCCAAGCTGATGGCCGATCCAGCCCGGCCCGACACGTCCAAAGATCTTCGTGCTGCGATCAAGGTGTGGCCCTACCTGTTCAAGTTTGTCATTCAGAGCCGCGAGAATCAGCGAGGCGACCGCGACGTTGGCGGTGGTGCCGTCCTGGACCATCTCGAAGCCAGCTTCAAGCGCGAGCTGGAAGGACTCCTCCGCAGCATCAATCAGCTGATGAGCACGACCAAGCCTTCATCGATCATCGGCACGCAGACCTTGGCGCTGCAACACTTTGCTGGCATCTTGCCTGATCTAGCGCGCGTCTTTACGACCGACGAGCTGGTCCGCACCGCCACTGCCTTTGCTGACAGCGTCTTCATCGCCAAGGGCAAGATGGTGATCTGGAAGCTGCTTCACATCCTGCAGCTCACCCAAGGTCCGCTCTTCGAGGAGCCCGCATCGCGTTCACAAATGATCCCGAGCATCGTCCGCTGGATTGGCCCGCATCTCGGTGCATACGACGAAGCTGCTCATGCGCCAGGCAACGCCCTCGAGAGCGCTCGTGATGCAGCGAGAGTGTCGTGGTTGGAGTCTGCACGACTCGCCGTCACCATTCTTGCTGTCATCTTGGACCGTCTTCAAGTGAGTCTCGCTGCGGACCATCAAGAGGCGCCCAATGGAAAGCCAGGAAGCCGGGGAAATGCCCCAGAAGAGCAGGACGACGTCGACTACCTGCTCAGCATGATGCCAAAGCTCCTCGAGACGTACCGCGAGCTTTCGAGCAGAGCCACCATTAGGACGCTCGAGCGACATCGCGCTCCGTCTACCACGCCGTCTCCCGTTCCAGTCATCTTCCCTTCGAGCTACCCCTTCCCGCTGGTCGCCAGGCGACCGCAAGGCACCGGATCGGTGGTCGAAGCAGCTTCATCCCGCCGGAATCGCCGACAGGAACGCTCAGAATTCCTCAACTGCGGTCTGGTCGAGATCAGTGCCGTCTTGATGGTGCTCATTGTGCTCAGCCCGAGGAAACATCTGTCGAGCTTCCTCGACGAGGAGCGCGATCTCGGTGGTGACGAGAAGACGTCCAAGATCCTCTTCCACTTCTTCGAGGTCGCCACTTCGATCCTTTCGTACGATGCTTACCCAAGCACCTGGCTCAACCTGAACATCTTCAGCCATCAGATGGTGCTCAAGATGGCCGATCCGATCGCGTCCATGATGGTGCGCTACTACATCCCCACTGCCGAGCAGAGCGACAAGTTCGACACGGTCCTCTGGCGGTCGTGCCTCACGATGATCTTGACCTTATTGTCAAGCGACCAGCTCGTGATCGAGCAGTTCAAGCCGCAGAGGCGAAGAGCGGTGTGGCGGCTGGCCGGCGACATTCGAGGCGAAGGCGCCCAGATCTTTGCCAAGCTGTGGACGTCGATCGGATGGCCAGAGAAGGCCGGAGACGACTCGGTCGATGAGCAGACGAGCCAGTCGGACGAGCGAATGAACACAGGCGGCTTCCAGGTCCAATTCGTTCCTTCGCTGGTGGAGCCGGTGCTCGAGCTGTGTCTGTCGCACCATGACGAGCTCCGGACGTGCGCCGTACGCGTGCTTGCCACCATGATCACATCAGAATGGCACCTCAACGGCGACTTTAGCGTCATCGAGGCCGAGATCATCGACAAGCTCGACATCCTCTTCTTGACGCAGACCAAGGGCGACGAGATTTCGCGGGCCTTCTTCATCGGTCAGCTGCGGGCACTTTTCGACAGTCCGAGCGTTGACGCTGCTTTGCGAGAGCAGGTGAACGCCTGCTTGATCTCGGTGAACCGCTTCCTCGATCTGCTGCTGAGCGTTCGAAGCTTGCCTCTGGAGGAAGGCTACGAGGACGAACGCATTGCGGGCACGCTCAAGCTGCTCGGCTTCCTGCGACAGTCCAACAGGGTGACTGCGTTTTCTACGCACGTGCTGCGCCTCGTCAACCTGCACCTCGAGAACCACAACTACATCGAGGCCGCACTCACGCTCAAGCTGCACGCCGATCTGCACTCGTGGGACATGGACAGCTTTGTCGAGCCGATCCTGGAGCTCGACTTGCCGCGCCAGTCCCATTTCGCGCGCAAGGAGACCCTCTACATGCTGATCCTCGACTTCCTCAGCAAAGGTCAGGCGTGGGAGATCTCGGTGGACGTCTGCCGCGAGCTGGTGCAGCAGTACGAGTATCGCTCGGTCAACTTCGCGCGGCTGGCCGAAGTGCTGCAGCATCAGGCCAAGCTGTACCAGAAGATCGCGACCGAAGAACGCTCCTTCCCCGCTTACTTCCGTGTCGCCTACTACGGTCAAGAGTGGCCGCCATCGCTGCAGAACAAGATGTTCGTCTACCGTGGTCACGATCGCGAGAAGTTCGCGGCCTTCTGCGACCGCCTGCACGCCAAGCATCCCAAGGCGACGCTGATCAAGAGCGCTGCGGTGCCCGACGAAGCGGTGCGCTCGTCCGAAGGCCAATTCGTCCAAGTCACGGCTGTCCAGCCAGAGCCCGATCGTACCAAAGACATCTTTACCAACCCAGAGGTGCCGCCGACGGTGCGTGCGTATCACGAGAACAACGGAACCGACCTGTTCTCCTTTACGAGACCGCTCACCAGGGCTGGCGCGGCGTCCTCGGAGCAGTGGACCGAAAAGACATATCTGCGCTGCGAAGATGCTTTCCCGACGGTGCTGCGACGAAGCGAGGTGGCCGAGGTGTACGTTGCCGAGATCAGTCCATTGGAGAAGGCGCTGGAAGACGTCAGGGCAAAGACGGGGGAGCTCGAGACCTTGGAGAAGAAGTACACGTCGATGAGCAAGGCGTCGACGGGCAAGGTTAACACGAACCGGCTGTCGATGGCGCTCAACGGGGCTGTCGATGCTCCAGCGGATGGCGGCGTGCCCATGTACAAGCGCACCTTCTTTGCGTCAGACTACCTGGCGACGCACGAGGATCAGCAGGAAGTCGTCGAGGAGCTGCGACAGGCCATTGATGTGCAAGCGACGGTGCTATTCCGCTGCATCCGCTTGCATGCTCAGCTGTGCCCGCCGGAGATGAAGCCTTTCCATGACACGCTGGAACGCTTCTTCGTGCAAAACTTCAGCGAAGAGATTCAACGTTTGGATCTGGACGTGCGTAAGCTCGGTGAAGCAACGTCTGACTCGGTTGACCTTACAAACGGCATCGGCGAGGACGACGCTAGCAGGTCGCCGGAACGTACCATGACACGAGGTTTCACCACGGGCATGGGCGCGATGGGTCGAGCCGCGGTTGGCAATGGCTTCTCGGCAGCCGATGAAGGTCGTCAGGATCTTCAAACAACTGCGCAGCCTGGCTATGGCCGACGCGGCGATACATCGCAATCGCCATTGCAACGTCACATTGCCTTCTTGACAAAGCAGTCCGAGCCTCTGGCTTCCCGCGAAGCACCGGCAGCGACAGCACCGGCAGTGGCAGTGACAGCGCCGGCGCCAACGGCAGCAGCGCCCGTCGCCAGTAGCGCTCTGACAACAACTGACTCGACCAGCTCCGCCACACCAGGCGCGACCGCCATGTCCATGGAACGATCCAAATCCGCCCGAGGCAGCAAAACGCTAGCCCCAATCACCGAGGACACGCAAGGCGGAGTGGCCGACATGCCCGCTGCAGCGCCCACGATCTACAACGACTGGCGCACAGGCAACAGCTCCACCGCCGATAGCGCGCTCAAGCAGTCGACGATCCAACGAAACGACTCGGCCGCCGATCTGAGCTCGATCAAAGGCAGCACGGCGCCGAGCAAGCAGCCGACGAGGTTCAGCAAGCTCATCGGGAGGAGGAAGGGGTCCGGATCGTAGACCTAGAATCTCATTTTGTGTTTTTATAGGATCGGTGATTGCGCGCAATTCCGTCGGCTCTGCGAAGCGTGGTGAGCATGAGGTTTGATCGCGTGCAAAGCGAGCTTTTCCCGCGCCACAGGGGGGAAAGGGAGCATGAAAGTTGGTCCCCCAACTTGGCGATTGTTCTTGGCTTGACCATGATGGCGCTGGTGAGCTCACACGACCCAGCCCTGTGGATTCATTCATGCGGCACCGACATGTTGCGAAGTCTGATTGAGAGGACGGCTCCGCACTTGGACCTCGCGTAGGCGCGGCAGACGATCCGAGCTGGACTAGTCTTAGCTCCTCGCTACGAGCTCTGGATGAAAAGTAACCCCGCAAACTTGGCATGACTTCTTTTGACCCTTGATCAGAGTGAAGATAGCGTGGTTCGGGCCGACATGGCGATGCAGAGGCAGCTAGGAGCGTGCTTCTGATCTCCGCTGACTTCGATGGAGACGAGCACTGATGCCGGGTGATTGCTTCTTCGAAGTCTCTTTCGCTTCAACTGCTACCCCGCCTTTTCGTCCCAGGTTCCATGTCATGGGTAGCTCGGCTGGCATCGTTCTAGAGCCCGAAGAACGATATCAGATACGAGCCCAAGGGCAAGCGGGCAAGCTGAGATCGAATGCAAGAAGCTGCACAGGATCGGTGGGTTCACGCTACTGCGTCGGCTCGAGCGTGTCTTAAGAAGAAAAGGGTTTAGAGTTTTGGAATGGTTGGACCCTGCGACTGTCAAAAGAGTTGTTTCTTGTCTCTCTCTCTTTTGCCAAACCTTAAAGAAGAAATCTGACGCTCGACGCAGGCGCGACCGCTTTTTAAAGTGCGACGACAGCTGATGGGAACGACTCGATCTGTCCAAGGTCTTGCGGGAGGCGCGCCGGTGAGAAGCGCGGTCTTCTCCGGACCAGCTCCCTCTTTGTCGACACTCCACGCGGTCCGTCTGGATGTTTGTTGTGTGCTCGCAGGTGCGTCTGGCTCATTTGCCGTGGCATCATGCAGGCACATGCAAGAGCTCGCAGCGCGAGGCTGCAGAGTGGATCATGAACAGATGGGTTTGCTGCTGCATTGCGACGACGACGTGCGTGGCTCTTGCAGATATGAACTGCAAATGGTGCAGACCAAGTCGAAGTCGAAGCAGAAACGTGGATTCTGTGCATGCCGCTTTGCCTTGACCGGTCGCTTGCGGGCTTCGCCAAGAAGCGGGAAGCGCTCGAGTGACCCGGCAAATCCCCATCTCAAGCTTGCCTCCATCTCAAGAGGCCGGCTTGAACGATGGCAGGCGTGATCGTGCCTTCTCTCGGTTCCAGCGATGCATCAGCCAGGACCATGAAGCTCCGACACGAACATCGCACGGAAGAACGATTGCGAAGAATGAAAGGCATGATGGCTGGGTCGCATGGTCGTTCTTCCCTCTTCGCATTTTGAAACTCGACGAGAAGAAAAGCCGCCAACGCAGGTGCGGATCGCGAAAAACTGGCGCACCCTCAGCCTGCATCGACGGCTCGATTGCAAGCGAGCACGACTTTGAGGGTCCAACTCTGGCATGGTCGGTGGCCGTCGGTGACGAACCGTCCGCTTCCCGCTCCGTTCTAGAGCACCATCTTGACTGCAGTGACAGCGTCGATTGACCTTATTACTACGCGCCGTCCGCTTGTGTGCTTCCTTGGCTGCTTCTGTCGGTCCCTCACGCCTGGAAACCCGTCGCTTTCCCACGCTCAAGGTTCAACAGGAGTCGCTCGTTATTCTTCCTCGAACAAACGATTCCCTTCTTGAGGCCTGCTTGCTTCGACGCCGGCACCCTCGTTGATCGGAACACAGCCCGAAGCGCGCCACATCGAGGAGTCATGGTACCGAAGTGGCTGCCTTGCTCAGCGGACCCCGACCGCCAAGAAGGCAAGCTTTGTCAATGCAAGCCTCTTGTGTGATTCTTCACATGCGTACTTTCCAAGTTCAGCTCCTCATTCTGGCGCTTCTGTCGAGATTCGATTGCCCAAATTGGTTTCCCATGCCAAAGTCAGACGACTCCGACTCCATCGGAACCTGTTCGTCACAGAGCAGCCTCTGATGTGTCACACACACTCTTTCTTGCTCACATATCTTGGAGAGCGTCTGCATGCCACTCGCATCGATCAGATCGCTCCTTAGACAAGGCGTTGAGCAAGCACAGCTTGAGACATGAAGCCAAGACGGGAGCGGAATCGGCGTGTGGTTGCTATGCATTCCGTGCGTAGATTTGAACGTTAAGCGACCTGCATTCGCGAGCTGATTAGCGTGGTCAGAGCGCGTGCATTCGACGACGCTTTGCTGCTCGGTTGCTCGTCTGATCAACGCAATTCCTTCTTGACCTGCATGCGAAGTTAAGCCGACGCCTTTGCCTGCCGCTTTGCTCCTTCGGCTCGCTCTCGTCCTTGTCGGTATCCCCCGTTTGGACTCCTACGCTATGACTCTCGTTGCCTACGCCTGCTTGGCATCTCAGGCTGCACGAACGGCGACCGCTTAGAAGGTCGATCCGATCTGCCGCTGCGTGCTATCGTATTGCTGCGTCCCTTCGCTCTCGGCTAGGTTTCCGCACTTGCTTCTGCCTTCCTGAGCTCCTTTCTCCTCCGCAGACTTCAACCAGCTTTCGTCTCTGCCGCTCTCTCACACTTCTACAGCATAGCTTTCCTCTCCGCACCATCATCCTCACATCGGCCAGGTCGCAGTCGAGTCGCCCTCTTCCTGGCTCTCTTACCGCCATCATCGGCTCATTCTCTCTGCGACAACCGTACATCAGCTGCTTGCTTGTGCTGTGCTCACCATCCTCATCCCGCAACCACCTCTCAGTCAGCCCGGCCCGACCATGTCCATGCATATCATTTGCTCATAAAGAGTCGATCGAGCTCTCAAAGCCTTCGACCGATCTCTGCCAAGGCGCTGCGGCGTATACAAGTTGCCGCAGCATGGCTCGTCCTCGCCACGACAAGCCGCACGGCGGATCCAAGGATGGCAGCGCCGACGAAAGCGATAGTCCAGTCGATCCCACCATCTCCATTCAGACCAGACGCACCCGCAAACGTCCCGCACATCCCGCTCGCGACGGCTCCGCAGAGCACCCTGACCCGCAGACTGCAGCCCGCTCGCAGTCGCAAGCCGAGCACGGTCCGGCAGTCTCATTTGGGCCTGACGCTGCACAGCGCCATGTTCCAACCCACCATCACCGCAATGAAGAGCGACGAACCCTCCGAGATACGACCCAGCACAATCCCTCAACGAACCTGTCAACCTTCGAGAGCCCCAATCAAGCGCGCGATCGAATGGCCTTGATGCGCTCCAACTCGTCCAACAGCGGCGCGACGGCTCGCTCTGCAGTTCCGCTCCGCTCCTTACGCAGCACCCGGACCTATCTCGATCATGGTCTTCCGTCGAGCGATCCCGCTCAAAGCAATGGCTGGAGAACGTCGACTCCAATGGCGAGGAGTCTCTCAAGCCAGTCCTTCTCGTCCCGCTACCTCGACGATTCCGCATCACAGACTACGACGAACAGTGCCGATACCCGGATGAGGCACACTTCATCACAAGGAGGAGTCAATGACCCCCTCGGCGCCGTTCCGGGACCACTGTCAATACGCACGCTCAATCTTCAGCCTCAGCCATCCTCTGCATACGACATGACCGCTCCCATGGCTCGAACCAACAGCAACATGTCGCCGCCTCGGCCTACACGCTCATTACCACGACGCAGAGCTTCTGCTCGCACACAGAATCGACCCTTGTATTCCAGCAACAACGGCGCCTCATCCCCGTCACATGCACGATCACGCTCTTCGTCCAACTCCAACATCCTCGCTCCGAGCAACTCTACCGCCAACATCCTGGCATCTGGTCAGCACAACCGTCAGAACTCGCTGACGGGCTGCCTGCCTCTGGGTGGAGGATTTGACCCTACGTACAATCCACCCTCGGGTATGTCGACCCCGAGAACGCCCCTGGCCGAAATCCCGCTGTGGTTGGCAGATATGCGCAGTTCGAGCCGCAGGAGCAGCGCAAGCTCGTCCATCTTTCTCGATCGGGAAGACCTCCTCAACGCGGCCAGGTCAGCACCGTCGCGTCACGCTCGGACTGCATCATCGTCTTCCTCCGGAGGACCTACCAGCCCAATCATGACTCGCAACGGCTCTACTTCTCCCAACGTGCCCTTCCGTCGCTCGTTGCGCGGGGCAAGACCACGCCAATCAGACGAGAACGCTCGCATCAGTCCATCACCCTCCTACTTTGGCGAATACGACGCGCTGCCTTCGCCTTCTGCTGCGTCGTTTCAGGGCCAGTGGACCCCTCTCGATGAATCCATGGATCCCACTACGAGTCTCTCATCGAGCATGAACTACCTCGGTACAACGTCTCCATCTACGCCTTTTGGGCCTCTGCAGCCCACTGCCAGTCCAGCCATGTCGACCCGGAGCCGAACACTGAACCGTGCAGGCTCGGTTCGCACTCGAAGGCTCACCAATCCACTCAACACGCCGGTATCGGTCGACTCGCTCGGCTTGCCCTACGAGGCGATGCGAGTGCAACCTCAAGAGCCTCAGTCCGCGTTCCATCAGGCACGATCGACCGCGCAGGAGAGGCGGACACGCAACAACGACGAACAGAGGTCCGGTACCCTGCTCGAACGCCGCGCTGCTACGGCTGCGGCCGCTGCTGGCGTTGCTCAAGCCGCGTCCCACTCATCTGGCCGTACCTCCAGTCGTCCCAGCTCCCGAACATCATCTCCTGCGCGCGGCACGAGGGCCTCTCGACGAAGAAGCACCGCAGTCGAGGCACCAGCAAGCTCGGCGCTCGAGAACAGCGCGCTTGGACCTCGACCGGGATCTCTCGCCCCACTTCAGATTCCTGGCGGCCGTCTTGCGCGCGGGAGCGGGTTGGCGATGCCTGGCGTGCCGACGTTCACCTCTGTCAACCCTCAGCCAGGCGCTGAAGGACTCATTGCCCCTGCCGCAGTCTACGGTCCCCACCCGGCATCACAAGAGCCCATCTCGCCATCCGCCTTCTCAGAGATGACCACTCTGACTCAAGGGTCCAGCGCATCAGAAAGCATGAACAGCACCGGCGGCATGCCTGCGACGCCCTCTTCCTCCTTGTCGCAAGACCCTTTCGTACAGACGGCCATGCGCTTCGATACTGGAGTTTCCCAGCCGATCCGTCGAACGCGCGCCACTGGGAACGAAGACACGGACGCCGACGGAGACATCACACTCGACGCCGCCGACGAGAGCCTGTCCAACCGGGTGCTCCGGCAGACGCTACGCAAGCCTCAAGCGCCGCGAGACGAGATTGAAGAGGCGCTCGGAATACAACTTCGTCCTCGTCCATAAGAACGGCCTCACCAAGGACTTGACCTGATCAGTTGCCCCTCCAACCATTTTGCAGACATCACCGTCTCAATCAGTCTCGCGACCCCCCTCATTCCCCCATCAAAAAGCATGCATGATCGCATCGCACGCACACTCACACTGCATCTCGCAAACACCTGTATTTGTACTTTGGTTCTCTTGTCATCTTTCGTTTGGAGCTGCAAATCGTTGACTTGTCGTCCGCAAAGCGTTCGTGCTCTGTTGTCTGCTGAGCGGTGAAGTAGACCCCTTGTCACCATGCCTCTCCGGTTCAATGTTCTACACCGAAGCTCCGGCCGGAAGCGCCGGTTCGAGAGCGGAGTCGACCTGGAACTGGAAGACCTACTTGAGGCCCAAAAGAAACGCCAAAAAAAAGGTCTCCCAACGTGGGGCTCGAACCCACGACATTCAGATGACCCGAGAATAAGTCTCGGAAACCCTTGTAATAAGAGTCTGACGCTCTACCGACTGAGCTAGCCGGGATAGATATCGTTGCGGGAGCGGTCACCTGCTGCGTATATATAGCTTTTGTGTGTTGCCCACGTTGCAACGATCACGATTTTGAAAGACAAGAAATCGAACGATGAGACGCTGCAAAGCTTTGGAGACGCGTCCAGCTTCTGCCTGTGGACAGCTGCCCACCTGAACTCATCTTGGAGGTAGCCAGCGAGTTGGCTTAAGCGCACGCCCTCTCTTGGCTGACGACCTTTTCTCGAGAAGAACAAAATCGGATCGACGCTCATCTCAAATCGAAAAAGTCATCTCATCTCTCTCTCCACCATCGCATCCATCCCTCATCCTTTCGCTTGGCGACGACGTGGCAACCCATCGTACACCACGAGCGATCACTCCCTGCATAGTATTGCGCGCATCCGACCTATTCAACGATCGGTACTTCGAGATACCCTCGTCCGACGCTGGTTCGGTCTTCACGCCGCATTTGGCGATCGGCTTCCTGGTCTCCTCCGATCCATCAGCTCATCCGCTGCCATCTCAACCGTGCCTCTGACGAAAAGGAATCTTCGTACTGCGCGAACTGTCTGCTACGAAGATCCGTGCAACTTCAAGAATCCGCATCGCGAACCTCCCGCCCAGCTCGCAGATTCGAAGCAGTGACTGCACTCGCTCTGTGGATCCCGCAAAGAAGCACCCGCCTCGGCCTTCTATCTTGATCGACGATACAAATCAGCGTTCAATCTCGTCCCAACATCACAGAACCCTCAACCATGTCAGGTGGACGTAGCTGCGCAAGGGTCTACCCTGGCGCCAACGAAAAGTTCGGACGACCTTGGTGGGACTATGACAACCTCGCAGTGCAGTGGGGAACACAGGACAACTACGAGATCCTGCGCAAAGTAGGACGCGGGAAGTACTCGGAAGTCTTTGAAGGAGTCAACATCGCCTCGGCGTCAGGTGTACCGGAGAAGTGCATCATCAAGGTGCTCAAGCCGGTCAAGAAGAAGAAGATCAAGCGAGAGATCAAGATCCTGCAAAACCTGGCGGGTGGACCCAACGTTGTTGGTCTCTTGGACGTGGTTCGCGATCCGCAATCCAAGACGCCATCGATCATCACCGAGTACATCAACAACACGGACTTCAAGGTGCTCTACCCGAAATTCACCGACTTTGACGTGCGCTTCTACATCTTCGAGCTGCTCAAGGCGTTGGACTTCTGCCATTCGCGAGGCATCATGCATCGGGATGTCAAGCCGCACAATGTGATGATCGACCACGAGAAGCGCAAGCTGCGACTGATCGATTGGGGTCTCGCCGAGTTCTACCACCCGTACACGGAATACAACGTCCGCGTCGCCTCGCGCTACTTCAAGGGCCCCGAACTCCTCGTCGACTTCCAAGAGTACGACTACTCGCTCGACATGTGGTCGCTCGGTTGCATGTTCGCCTCGATGATCTTCCGCAAAGAACCCTTCTTCCACGGCCACGACAACTACGACCAGCTCGTCAAGATCTGCAAGGTGCTCGGAACGGACGAGCTGTACGCCTACCTCGAGAAGTACGACATCGACCTCGACCCGCAGTACGACGACATTCTGGGGCGGTACCAGCGCAAACCGTGGAGTCGCTTCATTACGAGCGAGAACCAGAGGTACATCTCGAACGATGCGATCGACTTTTTGGACAAGCTGCTGAGGTACGACCACCAGGAAAGGCTGACGGCCAAGGAGGCGCAGGATCATCCGTACTTTGAGCCTGTTAAGGCGGCTGCTGCACGGGGAGAGGTCGTGGCTAGTTAGAGAAGGGGGATGTGGGATGAGCTCATAGGCGCGCGTGTTCCGGGCGGCGGAGGTGGCTGCTGCATTAGGGGTCGGAGGCAAGGTTCGTGCTCACGCACTGGCAATGATCCCTCATCGTCACTCTCGTGTGCGCCTGTGTGCGGGCGATTGTGTTCGCTGTTCTTCGGTAAATAAGCATTCTTTCTGTTCACGGTCATCTCGAGGGTCGTGCATGAAGCTGTGGAAGTCGAGCGTATCATCAAGCTTGAGTTTGTCTCCCAGGAAATTTGCGTTCATCCACACGTAGAGTCTACATTGCAACGAGTGTGAGACTAGCATTGCTAGCGGGAGGTGCAAGACGGGCGATGATCGGTCCGAAGCTCAAAAGTGAAGTGCGATAGCCGCTCTGAGCCAGGTGGGGGCGGTGAGACTCAAGCGCCTAACCAAGGTTCCAGCTTGCGCTCATTTCGCACCGACGGTCGGTAAAGATGGTTCGATTTCCGCGCTTGCTGACCCACACACGGAGCTTCGAAATTTTGACCCTGGAAAGCCGCACGCTCGCATGCCGGGCGAGGCTGATGATCTGCGTCTTACAGCTGCTGACCGGCACAACCACAGAAAATCATCATGCACGGAAATAGCGCGCCGCCCGCCAAACTCCACTTTTTCCGGCTGGTGAGGACCCTGGTGCTCTTGTTTCAAGATGTGGTTGTGTTTGAGGAGATGGCTTTGCTCTTGACCACCATCGAGCATCGTCACACATGGCGTCGTCGCAAGCAGCTCCAGAGCGGAGTAGCGCAGCTCCAGCGATGCAGTCGAGAGACAGCTCGCACGACGTGCCCTCGTATCCTAACACGAGGATCGCACAGCCTAGAGCGAGCATGGCTTTGGAGCGGACGACGGATACGACACAGTCGACGGTGGGGCGGTCTAGAGTCACGCTGGATGCGGATCCATCACGGCGAGATGATAGCAACAATGACGCACCTTCGACACCTATCCGACCGGCACGCTCGCATCGTCGATCCGAGTCTGGTCGTCCGACCGTCCCCAGCGCCGATACGACACCTTCGCATTCCAGCCCAAGCCCAAGTCCACCCACTCCTCCCAATCCATCCGACCAGAAACTATCCAAGCTCCCCATCGATCCCCTTCGCGAACCTCGCCGGTCGATCCCCAAACGGGCACACGAGCTCACCCTGCGCAACCAACATCTCCCCTTCGGCGCCCCCCTCCCGCGCTCCGGCATTGTCACCACCACACCCTCCACCCTCCGAGACTGGCTGCTCCCCGGCCCGCTCCGTTTTCCCTCATTACAGTTCCTCTACATCGTGGTCGCGCAGTCCATCATCGCAGCCTGCATCTCTGGGGGGATCAACTTTGCCGTAGCCGTCGCGCTCTACCGAGGACGCGACACGGTGGACCTCTGGACGTTCGACCGGCAGACAGTGGCAGGCGACATGGGGGTGACGGTGATCATCCAGCAAGTGGTGTCGTTCATTATCACGAGTAGCTTGGTACACCGGGACTTGGTGGTTGGGCCGATCGCACCTCTTCGCCGACCTTGGCCACCTTTGTTGCACCTTCCATCGACACCCAGTCCTGCGGGCCACTACTTCGGGTCGAGGTTACCGGCGGATGTTCAACCCGAAAAACCCTTGTACATGGGCAAAGCGGAGGGGGAAACCAGGTGGAAGCAGTATTTCTGGTTCTTCGTCCGAGCAGTATGCACGGGTAGCGAGAGAAACGACCTCCTCTCCCCCGGCATCTCGACCAATCAACGTCTCCAGCGCCTCCTATGGACCGCCGCCCAAGGATTCTTTTTATGCGTTCTCACATTTTGGTGGTATTGGCCCATAGCGATTGCCATCATCGCCCCGATCTACGGCGGCAAAGAGTTGGCCGGAACATGGGTCCCCGAGGTGATCAAGCTCATCTACGGAGGGGTGATGAGCTTGTTAACGAACCCTGTGATGGCGTTGATGGCGATGGGCGCGGAGAGTAGTGTAAGGCGATGCTACCCGGAGTTGGAGGTGTGGGAGGAATTTGGTGGACGAGAGGATGCGGAGGAGTGGAGACGCGAGATGGGACTGGAAGGGGAGGGGAAGAGCAGCAATGGCGAAGGTGGTGCAGAGCAGGCATAGTTGGTGGAGAACACACGGACACTCTCTCGATCGCAGTTTTCGCACATAGACATCAACGACTTTACGAAAGATGACACCACGACGAAGCGCGGATGTGAAGCGAGCCTTGCGTACCCGCCGAGTCGATCTGAGCTTCGGGCCAATCTGGAGGCGAGACTCGATCGTCACGGATGGAGTGCAGCTCAAGGTTATCAGAGGTTGATCTGCCTCGGAAGCGTTATGCTGAACCGTCGATTCGAGACTGGCTCATCGAGTTGGCCAGGTCGTCGTTTGACCTTCTTCGAACCTCCAAGAGCGCTCGCTGCTGTCACCGCCGAATGCAAAGAGGCTGTCCCTCTGATGCCACAACGTCGACTGCTGTCTGCGCACAGGGCGGCTTGCTTGTCGGATCCGCTCTGATCGAAACAGGAACGGCCAGGGGTTCCGAGCGTCGTTTCTGGCCAGCATCGAATCCACACATGAAGAGTCCCACTCCAAGAGGACAGCGTCGAACACCGCCAATCGAGGCGTCGCTGGACTAGGGCAGGAAGCACTCACACCAAAAACTCGCTCGGCTGGGGCCGATCCGAGCGCGAGAAGATCGTTCCGATGCTCCGAAGAGGTTGACTCAGTCATCTCTGCCCTGCATCAGGAGTAGCACTCAGCCAAAGCTTTCGTTCGGTTCGGCTGCTACCTCGTTACGAGAGGACCAGCTCATTTACCCCAAGAGGTTGACTGGATGGTCTCCACCGATTCCGGATAAACTTAGTAATGGCAGCATACTGAGTGCTGCCTTTGAACGGGGCGGAGCAGAATGCAGGTCCGAAATGACGAGACTGCATGTAAACAGGCCAAAAGGCTCGGGAGAGAACATGATTTGGTGCGACCCGGGGGG